>NW_007258217.1:96502-96819 GCF_000164805.1 Carlito syrichta | reverse complement strand
GCGAGGGCGGTAAATGGGAGGCGAGTGACTGGAGACAGGTTGGAAACTGTTGGGTTGGAAACTGCTGGACCGCGGTGACTGCCTTCCAGAGGCTTCCCCCCTGAAATTATTTTGAATGATTTAGAGGCTTCTCCTCAGGTGTTAAGAAAGAGTTAGGACATCAGGAAACATGTTATTTTAAAACTGTTGGTTGTTCTCGCCTATGAAATGTTATTCTCTGATAGGTTAGGATTTATTGTTTCTTGGGTTTTTCAATTAAAAAAAATTTTTTTTTGAGTTGGAATCTCACTCTGTCGCCCAGACTGGAGTGCAGTGGC